>NC_079455.1:15877486-15909986 GCF_903798145.1 Danio aesculapii | reverse complement strand
GATATTTAGCACGCCGAATATCTCACAGGCATCGGCGACTCATTTGCGATTCTCTCAGATCGCGTCTTTGATAGTTCATACATACTGTGTGATTGACGCTCACGTGCACGAGCACCGATTTGTCAGTGATTTCAGGCATTTGTCGCGATTTCTCAAAACCTGTCGGCGAGTCAAAATCGGGGCTAAAATCATGCAGTCTGAACTCGGCATTACTTGGGTTAATTTGCTTGTTTAGTCACTTTCACATCCTGAATATATCTTTATTTGTCTGAAATCATGCTAGTTTTCCTGTCAATATATATTAGTAAAATAAAAGTTTAATTATTTTATTTTACTTCAAAAGTGCTTTTCTGAGCTTGACAGGTCCTGGTCACTTTGTTCCTCAACTGTATCATAGAAAAGATCAGCGAGTTTTTTCTCAACTTCTCATTTTCTTTTCCACAGAAGTAATAAAGTCATACGGATTTGGAAAATACACGAGGCTGAGAATACAAAGAGAGAGAATTTTCAGTTTTCTTTGAATTGTTCTTTAAAATCTCAGTTTTTATTCGTTCAGTTGTTGCTGCTCATTTCAGCGCTGGAAAGAAGTAACAGGTTGTGAAATGGCACTGTCGGGTTCCTGCGCAGCTGAGGGTTGAATTCACAGCAGAATGAGTGTGCCAGTTTGAACTGTGTTTTTCATACGAGCTGGATGAGAGCAGTGAAGTGGCTAGAAAGAAAATCTGTCATTCCCTACTCCGCTGCCTTTACTTTGAGCATGTGGCCTCCCACTAAACAGCACAATCTCACTGTGCAGTCACGGTCATCTGTGGACAAGCTCCTGCTCAAGGTAACTCATTCAAGCCTTCACAATTCATCTGAAAGCAGACAACCTTTTTTCCACCTTAATCAGGGTTGTGGAATATAATGCAACTTTGTCTTTCCACAGCAAGGACTTGCTGTGTACAGTGTCGATCAAAATTAGACAACAATATAGCTTTATACAATAGACTTTATGTAAAGCCCCTACCAGCATCTGTACCTTTATTTCCGAGAGTGTTGTGCCTTTATAAAGTGACTATAAATTTCCGACAGCAGACTGTCCAGATGAAGGCCAAATGCATCTTCTTGTATATTGGATCTTTACAATATCTCATTCAAATTACCCAAAAAGGCAGGTCATAATTGATAATTATAGTTACATGCATGACAAACAGCATGGAGAATCTCAATGGTCAGTCAGTTCAGATGCTCTTCAGTTCAGCTCTGAATGGGGACAGATCTGTACCTCAACATACAAAGAATCTGAACTAAAAGCCCAAAACCAAACATCAGATCATAAGACTAGACCAGGGGTGCGCAAATTTTTCTTACGAAGGGCCAAAAACCAATGAAGTGACTAGAAAATGAGTAGAAAACAATGCTTTATATTAAAAATACAGTTTACTTTACATCCACTAATGAACTTATTACAATAAAAACAAAGCAATCTTATTTATAACTGAATTACACCTTTTTTGCCTTTATTTGCTCGCCGATTTCTTCTGCATAGCCCTCTATCAGTTGAGTGACAGTAATTACATTTTTAAAAATCTGATTCATTTACAACATTTAACTGAAACATTTCATTTCAGTTTGCTTTTTTGTAGCTCAGCAATAAAAAAAACAAAAAAGGTTACGTCAAATTAGCATACTCACTTCTCCTCTCAGATGGGATGGTTAGTTTAAGCTGGTCCCTGGAGCATAGCATGCAAAATTCAAATCTTTCTTGAGGTGACTGGCACTGAGCCAGAGAAAGACACAGCACCTCTTTCATAAACCACAATTTATCACTGTTTTCAAAGAACTAATGTTTATTTTAGTAAACATTAATTAATTAAGAATTAATGTTAATTTAAATGCACAAAAGTACTTGCAAAACACATAAAATATATCTGTTAATTAACAGTTTCTGTATTTTGTGATGCACAAGTGTTTTCTGCTTATTTATGGGTGTGAATTGCATTTTGGGACCTTGATCTCTGGACTGTCGACTTTTGATGTTGAAAATTCAACTTTACAGATTAACAAAGTGACTTTTATTGACATTTTAGTAGTTTGAAATAATATAATGTATAAGTATATAGAGAAATTAGTCTGTAAAACAACAGAAAATGTGCTGGAAGTTTATTACAAGATCTCTGTACCATAATATACAACACCAACCCAGACAATATATCACTTTAAACTATAAAAATGTCCCTTTTTTTACTTTTCAGGGTTAAAAGGTGCTGGAAGAAAGACCATGGTTCCATAATGCAATTCAAAAACATAAATAAATAGGAAAAATAAAAACATGAATCACAAAATATGGAAAACTGCTAATTTACGGGTATTTTTTACAGTGCATAATGTAAGGATGGCTATATCTCTCCATAATATTAAACCCTGAGATCTGTTATGGAACTCCACATAAGACAAGACCACAAGAATGGTCAGGCACTAAAACAATACATTTTCTAATCTGAGAAGAAGATCAGCTAGGAAACCAGTTGTTCAGGTTGTCTCAATCATGCATCCTGAGCCCCCCTCTTTATCCTGAACTTTACCTTCTCCACCAGAGCAGCTCACTCACATTCCACACAGAATGTCTAAGTTTTTAATATAGTGTACCTTGTGGTTCTATATTCATGTTTGGTGTCATTTTAAATGTCTCTGTGTGATTGGTAAAGTGGTCCTAATTTCACTGTAATATTTTACAATTTCCCTTACATCTGTTAGGTTTTGACTTTGAGTAACACTTTATAATAACTACACAATATGAATCATTTATTAAGCATAAGCATCTAGTGAATTCATTTTTTGAAAAGCATTAACTCTACATTAATAAACATTTTCATAATTTGTTGATCATTTATTTTTTATTACTAAATTAATATTGCATTATTTTCAAACCATTTGTACTTAAGAGTAGTTGATGGTTTTTAAGATCATTCAGAATGAGTTATTAAATGATTAATAAACTATTGAAATCAATGTTTATATATCTTATTATTCAGGCATTTAGTGATGGTTACAATGCATGTTAATAAATGCTTTATTAACTCAACTTGCTTCATTAACTCAACCTAATCTAAAGTGAGGACTATTTATGCTTTATAAATCCCTTATAAATGACAATTAAAGGCTCAATATCAAATGAACAATAATCTTTGCAATCTTATCTAAAAAGTAAAATTATTGTAAAGTTTAAACATTGCTGAATAACAGGAGTGTCAAAATATGACACAAAATTGGATAAAACAACAACAATATGCTAATTTAACAACATAATAAGATGCGATTTTTAAACTGTACAGTGATTATATTTTAGATAAGATTACAAAGATTTATTTTTTATTTGAAGTACAGTTTTATTTGTGTATCTTCAAACGAATAGGAATGTATAATGTTGTTTATGTTCTTTCTTCCTGTTTAGAATATAACTGACCCTTTAATTGTCATTTATAAGGGATTTATGAAGCATAAATAGTCCTCACTTTAGATTAGATCACAAAACTCGATGAAATTGAGTTAATAAAGCATTTATTAACCCACAAATGAACTATTAGTATTTGCCTGAATAATAAAATTATGTTAATTTGAATAGTTTATTAATCATTTACTAACTCATTCTGAATGATCTTAAAAAACAAACAACTATGCTTAAATAACTGGATTGTAAATAATGCAATACTCAGTTTAGCAATGAAAAATGAATCATTAACAAAGTATGAAATTAAAGTTATTAAGTCAAGAGTACAGCATTTGTAGCTGCAGTTATAAACTGCTTACTAACGCTAATTAATGTAGAGTTAATGCTTAACAGATAATGAATTTACTATCTGCTAATGCTTAAGAAATGGTTCATAGTGTGTAGTTATTATAAAGTGTTACCGATCTTTGCCAGATGCTCCACTCCAGGGAAAATGGTCTTCACATCGACTCAAGACCAGGCAAGAGTCTTTGTGAAGCTTTTATTGTCTTGAATTTATGGTGATTTGAGTATTTAAGGAAAAGGTGCAAAAGTGTCTCTGGGATTCTGTAGCCAGGATGCCTCGTTGCAGTGTATGAGTCTCTGAGCTCTGCATCAGGAGTTATGCTGCACATACTTCTACACAATCAGGTATTAATCTCTAACTCTTAGATCTATCTTTAAGTAATTGATGTTGTGCATTTCTGAATTGGCTTATTTTGTTTTATTATGTGAATTGGAATGGAAAATCTTTGCCTGACGAATAAAATCTTTAATATCTCATGAAATCTTTGTAAGTAGTAGATTGTTTAGGCTGATGTTTCCACAGTTTACGACCAGGATTGCTCATACACCCAGGCATAATGGATGGAGCATAGGCACAGCATTAGAGACCTGTTGATTTCTGACAATCACTGACTTAGTATGATAAAATCTAGTGGCTAAATCAAACTTTCTTCATGTATGAGCAAGCATGGGCGGCCTAATATTACTTAAAGGAAATTAGTTTACAGTTATATCCTCTATATAAGAAACAGTACTGGCGAGGTTGTGTTTGTGAGCAGATGTAACTGGCCAGCACTCACTCATTCTACGCAACTTCGGGTAAACAATAAACTAAAAAATACGGAATTATTAGGTTGATCGATCTAAATTAAACCAAATCTCAACCTTTAAGGTAAACAGCTTGAATTGGAAGAATCTAAATTAAATTATTATTAATTGGAGTCAGATTAAATTTGGAGTTGAAAACAAATTCAAATTAATTTTAACAAATAAAAATGTTTCTTTTCACATGTGCTATATTTAACCTTCACCCATGCTGTTAGTTCCGTCATTGGAGTAATAGATGTATCCCTACAATAATATTTATAGTTTGTATGGAGATGACAATAATAATCATTTTAAACATTAAGTGACAATATCCACATTAGATACACTATGGTTATTTCTCAAAGTCATGCTTGTCTCAATGACAAATACTTTCGTGTCCTCATGTTCTCATCCAACATCAACAACTGCCAAAACTCAATTCCAATACACAAGAATGCAAGAACTAAGGACGCACCGAAAGCAGACATGAGCACAGTACTCGCTTGAAGACCCAGAAGACTTTGTGGCTAAAAAGAGGAGGAGGGAAGCGCAGCACTTTTATACTCAATATTTTTAACAGTTCAGAGGTATAGCTTGTTTATCTCAGGAGTTTCCATGCACTGTAAGCCTTTGAAAACGATACTGTGAAAGTAAACACTGACATAAAAACTTTAATAAAGGCAAGGTAACCTGGTGAGACCAGTCTCCACGAGAAAGCGACTTTGTTCTCTGAATTTCTTGGAATTGAGAGACAGCCAGTGTTTAAGAAACTAGAGTATTTATTATGTTCTTCTCCCAGTAAACAGCCACTCACTAACATGTATTTTGGGAGAAGTCGAGGAATTAACCTGTTTGTAAATCCAGCAGCTCTGTTCTCTCCAGATTATCCATTAATAATGGATGACGGCATCCATTATTACAGAATATAATGAGGATGTTTGTCAATATTTAAAAGCTATGAATTTAAAAGCTATGAATATAAATGCTACGTACTCTATACTGAAATCATCTGGGTTTTTGGTGTCACGTGAAAAACCTGATATGTTGATAAGAGAAGTATTTAAAGTGTGTAAAGTATTTATTTGGGTCTGGTGGGAAACATTGTTCATCATCAAACTGGTGAACATCTGAACTCAAAGTGTGTGCAGAGATCAGTGAAAGGTGGCAGAGGATGCATGGTGATCTGGTTGATGTTTAGTTGCAGTATAAATTTGGCCTCTTATAAAGCTACATGTGATTGCAAATGTTTATCAGATGCTCCTTTTGACAACATGCAGCTCCTTCCCTGCATTCATCAACCAATCAGCCACCAATTTTCTAGCAGGACAATGTCCTAATGCCCATGTGGCCACAGATGTTAATTTAAATAAACAAATAAACAAATAAACAAATAAATAAATAAATAAATAAATAAATAAATAAAAAGTCTACATTTTAATGGCATATGATACACCAGAATGCTTTGAAGCTGAAACATATTTTATCATATGGTTTGACAGACGTTTTAGACAAATCAACTTAAGAGAAGCGTTAAAGCCAGACATTAGGGCCATGTAAAGAATCGACCCTCTGGCCCAAATTACATTACACTGCCATGGAAGGAGGGAAGATGAGATGTGTGAAAGGGAGATGGAGATGGATAAATGGAGAAAGAAGAAAAAAGGAGGGAGAACTAAAAGTGTTTGAGTAGCACCATATTCATGCTGTGACCTGCAGTCATTAACCCTGAGCTACATCTATGAGGAAATGGAAACAAAACGGAGGTTCAGTTCAGAGCTTGTGATTAATGAGCACACACACAGAAACAGACAGGACAGACCCTGTGGTTATCAGATATATGACTCAAAGCCACATCATTTCTGATGGACACTAATTGCAAAATGGCATGCAGAAGGTAAATTAATAGATACTGCCTATTATTCTTCTTTTAGTGAAGCTATGCACGTTATACCAGCATGTTTTTTTTCTTTTGTTCGTTTTTTTAGAAAAAAGGCAGCACTTTCTTTGCCTGTTATTGGGGTTCTAAATACTTTATAAAGTATATTTAATGTAGGGAAACGCAGTGGCGCAGTCGCCTCACAGCAAGAATGTCACTGGTTTGAGCCTCGGCTGGGTCAGAGTTTGCATGTTCTCCCTGCGTTCGTGTGGGTTTCCTCCGGGTGCTCCGGTTTCCCCCAAAGACCTGTGGTAGAGGTGAATTGGGAAGGCTAAATTGTATGAGTGTGTATGGATGTTTCCCAGAGATGGGTTGCAGCTGGAAGGGCATCTGCTGTGTGAAACATGTGCTGGATAAGTTGGTGGTGGTTTATTCCACTGTGGCAACCCCGGATTAATAAAGGGACTAAGCTGAAAAGAAAATGAATAAATATGTAATGTATATTATTTTAGATTCCAACTCTGTAGCAAACAACTAGATTAAACCATAAAAATCCAGCTCATGTCATGAGACAAAATGTGACTTAAGATTGTGATACATTTGTCTCTAGATTCACACAAGTATATTTGCCAACAATACATTGGATGAGTAAAAAATATCTGTTTTTATGCCAAAAATCCTTTGAATATTAAATAAAGATCATGCTCCATGAATACATTTAGTAAATTTCCTACTATAATCATATCAAACATAATTTTTTAATACTGATATGCATAGCTAAGAACTTAATTTGGACAACATTAAAAACAAAGTTTTTGAATGATTTATAAATCCCCCTTTTTTTGGTCCAGGGTCACACATGTTAATCATTTGTTACAGCTAAACCTATATTTCTATAATGGTTTGGTCATATTTTCTTAATAATTAATGGCTGAGAGTTTACCTTACAATTTGGGTTACACTTTATTTTGATGGTGCGTTTGTTGAATTTAAGTTACATTGCATCTATATGCCAACTAATTCTCATTAGATTATAAGTAGACTGTTAGGGTTACGGTTAGTGTGAGTTAACATGTACTTGCAAAGTATCTTATAGTCTGTTAAAGGAGCAGTATCAGCAGATATTAAGCAGACAGTCTACTAATACTCAAATGGACAATCAAACGAAAAAGTGTTGTTGTTTTTTTTGCTATAGATAAGTTGTTGCAAGTGCACATATATGCATTTATTGTTTATTTTGAAGTTGTGTTTTCAAACTTTAAAAAAAAATTATATTCCAAAGTAAACACAATTATTGTGATTGTATAATATACACTTTATTAGGTACACTTGTCCAACTGCTTGTTAACACAAATTTCTAATCAGCAATCACATCACAGCAACTCAGTGCATTTAGGCATGTAGACATGCTCAAGATCTGCTGCAGTTCAAACCAAGCATCAGAAGGGGGAAGAAAGATAATTTAAGTGACTTTGAGGGTGGCATGGTTGATGTGCAGACAGGCCCGTCTAAGTATTTCAGAAACTGCGGATCTACTGGGATATTCACGCACAACCATCCCTAGAGTTTACAGAGAATGGTCTGAAAAAGAGAAAATATCCAGTGAGCGGCAGTTCTGTGGGTGCAAATGCCTTGTTGATGCCAGAGGTCAGAGGAAAATGGCCAGACAGGTTTGAGCTGCTAGAAAGGCAACAGAAACTCAAATAAGTACTTGTTACAACCGAGGTATGCAGAAGAGCAGCTCTGAATGCAGAATACGTCAAACCTTGAGGTGGATGGGCTAAAGCAGCAGAAGACCACACCTGGTGCCACTCCTGTCAGCTAAGAACAGGAAACTGAGGCTATAAAATAAAACATTGGAAAATTGTTCCCTGGTCTCGATTTCTGCTGCAACGTTCAGATTGTAGAGTCAGAATTTGGCATCAACAACATGAAAGCATGGATCTATCCTGCCTTGTATTAATGGTTCAGGCTAGTGGTGGTGGTGTAATGGTGTGGGGGATATTTTTCCTGGCACACTTTGGGCCCATTAGTACCTATTGAGCATCATGTCAACGCCACAGCCTACCTGAGTATTGGAAAAGGGGGTCCAGCCTAGTACTAGTAAGGTGTACCTAATAAAGTGGCCGGTGAGTGTATAATAGTATAGTAAATTAAGAAAGAAAGAACAGTAAGTTTGAGGTGAGAACACAAAATGATATCAACATGCAATCGGTGTTACTGCTTAATATGCTTTTCATTGCTCACCAAATAATCACTTAATTTCCTTATAAGTTCGTGTTTATCACAGATTGTCAGAATATGCAGTTAATCACAGTGAATTTAAATGCTGAAAGGTCCCTGTTGTGTGTGGTACGATGCTTCTTAATCACTTTTGAAAAATTTCCCAACGTCACATTTTTGCACATTTTCATTTGTTAAAAAAGCTGTTAACTTGTATTAGCGAATCAGCGGCAGCGGGCCAATCAGAGACTGCTCACCCAACTGAGACGTCTCACCAGCAAACCAAACAGAGCACGACCAAGAAAACGGCAAAAAAAACAAGGCAAAGCCGCAAAAAATCTCACTTTCACAGTAAACACCTTTTCTCTCCTCCTGCGGGAGAGGCGGAAAGGTCCAGAGCAATTAACAAGTAAACATGAGATTTAACAGAGAACGCAAACAAACACAAACATCTCTCAAGGTGAATTAGTATTCCACACAAACGCATGAACAGTCCAAACTGTCCTAAACATTCCGCTTTAATTGGGATTTCCAATTCAGAAATCTGGTGTCTTTTACAGGGCCAAGGTGCTGTTTGCATCTAATGACCAAAATGCATTGTCTCCTCGTAGTCTGCTGTTTATTTCCGCAAACTCAAAATATGATAAATGTCTTGAAGAAGCCCAGCCAACCGAAATGGTTTTATATTGAGGTCTATTGAAAGAGCCCACCGGAGACTTTCTTTCTCTCGTTCTCTCTTACAGGAACATCGATCTAGCGCCGTCCCCGATATAAGATGCAGCAGCAGCATTCAGAAAGCTCAAGCTGAGGCTGTTACATTCTGTCCACTTTATTCTCATCCGTCTCCGGCTAGTGAAGTGTCTCGATAAGAGCTATTCCCATCCACTTAAGAAAATAATGTCGCACAACACGTCTCTATTTTGCACCATCTGGGAATTGAAGTGTCCACACTTTAGCCATTGAGAGCCAAGAAAAAAAAAATGCATCTTGAATACACAAAAACATCACACAGAGGAAGCTGCTCAGCTCAGATGAAATAAACCATAAGTCTTATAAAAGATACAAAGAATTAACACACACACAGCAGGAGTGTTACGTTCATATAAGATGTGAATGCTCTGCAAACTAGAGTTCATGGACTGGTTAGTTTTACCATCATTTCTATTTATTAGGACTGGGTTGAAAAAAAAGGATTTTTATTAATTTTACAGAGGATCATGGTGGAAGGTCCAGTCGTGATCTTTAGTCTGATAGATGGAAATATGCCATGTTTAAAGAAATTGTAAAATGGTAAAAAAGAAGTGGACAAAGCCACTGTCACTGTAACATCAGGTGACAACTGAGGTGAAGGTCCAAACGCAGTTTACACAGTGTCATGCAGGAAATGGTCAAAACAGGAGCAAACAGTATCATGAGGAGAATCCAAAAGTTATTCGCAGACGGTGTTGTTCTGTTGACTTCATTCAGCATGGACTTTCAGCATGCACTGGGGCGGTTTGCTCCCGAGTGTGACGCAGATGGGATGACAATAAGTACCTCCAAGTCCAAGGCCATGGTGCTCCACCGGTAAAAGGTGGCTTGCACTCCAGGTTGGAGGAAAGTCCTTACCCCAGGTGGAGGAGTTCAAATATCTTAGATTTTTGTTCACGAGTGAGGGAAGGATGGAATGTGAGATTGACAGGCGGATTGGTGCAGCGGCAGCAGTAATTCAGTCAATGTACTTGTCCGTTGTGGTAAAGAAGGAGCTGAGCCAAAACGCAAAGCTCTCGATTTACCAGTCAATCTATGTTCCTACTCTCACCTATGGTCATGAGCTTTGGGTCATGACTGAAAGGACAAGATCTTGGATACAAGCGGCCGAAATGATTTCCCTTCGCAAGGTGACAGGGTGCACCCTTATAGATAGAGTGAGGAGCTCAGTAACCCGGGAGGAGCTTGTAGTAAATCTGCTGCTCCTCCACATCGAGAGAAGTCAGCTGAGGTGGCTTGGGCATCTGTTTTAGATGCCTCCTAGACGCCTACCTAGCAAGGTTTTGCAGGCATGTCCCATCGGGAGGAGGCCTCAGGGAAGACCCAGGACATGCTGGAGGGACTATGTCTATATATATATAACTGGTGTGTGTGTGTGTGTGTGTGTGCGTGTGTGTGAGGTGAATGATGGGATATGAAGTCCAGTTCCGTGACAGATTTGTAGTTCTCCAGCAATCTGCAACTGCTAGATAAACTAGTAATTGTGACACTGACAAGTTGCCCACAAGAGAAAACACTGCTTCTACACCAAATGCAAACAGGATGGCATAACTAAAAACTAATTGATCTGTAACAAACGTTCTCTTTGTCATTTTAATGTTTTCTCAGTTTTTAAAGTGCATAAAAATAAGTATTTTTACATATTTGGGGTTTAGACAAACTATGTAGACAAACAAGCAAAGTATGTTGTTTCATGGTTTTAAAAGTTTCAACTGTTGCATTTTGTATTTGTCACTGGCTACTCCTAAAACAAATCATTAAAGAAAAGAACACATTTTCAACATTGATAATAACAGTGATGCATCTTCTTGAGCAATAAATGACACTGACACTGAAAACTGGAGTAATAATGCTGAAAATTCAGCATTGCCATCAGAGTAGTGAATTACACTTTAATATATATATTCAAATAAAATGTTTTATATATATTCAAATAAAAAGTTTTCAATTCTAATGCTATTTCCAAATTTTCTTTCTGGATCTGTAGCCTTGGTGAGCACAAGAGACTTCTGTCAAAAATGTCAGAATATTTTGAACTAAAATTCTAATTTCAGTTCACTGTTGAACAGTATAATTCATCCACTAAAATACAGTACTCAGCTTACATAATTTACCCAAAATATAAACAAGCTTCCATCTGCATCGATTATCTACAATGAACAGAAGCACAGATTCAGAGCAGAAAAGCCAAGGCGAGTATTTCTTTCTCTGTATTTTTTGGGTGGAGAAGTTAGAAGGCCTGTTAGAGAATGACAAGTCATGTGCAGAACAAGTGAGAGAAATGACACCGGTGTTTCAAACAAGCCCACGGGGAGTGCGATAGAAGGAGAAAAGAAAAGAAAAAGACAGCAGGCAGCCGCACAACCTCTTCCCTGACGCCTAATAGAGAATCTTCTCCCATTTCCGTCCACTAAGAGGAGCGAACCGTCATTAGCTCCAGCTCAGGGGGGCACTGCAGGAGTTTAGGCCCAAGTAAACCACCTCTAATTGGGCTCTGTCTCTGTGGCGGGCCCTGGTTTTTATTCTGGATAAATACCGGGTTTCCTCAACGAGAGGCTGAAACCTCAGGACTCTGGAGGAAAACTCCCTGAGCTCAAGTGTTCAGTGCGCTCTGATACTGCGTTATTAACACACACTCGTGCTAACACTCGACTGAGATTTTGATGGTGTTGTGACATCCCAGAGGAAAACAGTTTGAATAATAAAAAAAGGTTCTTGTCTCTGCTGCTCCTCAGAACTGGGCCATTTCTTTAGCCGGTGACGGGCGATAACGATGGAGATCATATTTCATTGGATAATTAGTCTTGCGTATAGAGTTTTTTCAAGCCTTAGAGCATCTGGAGGTTCCCCTCTGTGCTGCTGAAGCCCTGCAGTGCTGTCTAGCAGGACTGAATGGCCGTGCTCATTTGGGAAACTGTGCATATTAAGGTGCAGGCAAATAAATATTTATTTTCTCTTTTCAGTCAGAAATTTGGAATTAGATGCAAAACACCTAAACTCCCAGCCTCTGGCTGAAAATAAAACTGCTAAAGAATAAGTGATGTTTCTAATGTAATTATGGCCTATTTCCACTGAGTGGTACAGTATGTTACGGTACAGGTAGGTACGGGTCACCTTTATCAGGCTTGCACTTCCACTGCCAAAAGGACCACTACCAATGGCACCCTTTTGGTGGGCGTGGTATACGACAGAAAGTTTGAGTCGACATCATTCTCGCTCAAGTAAATGTCAAAGTAAAGCTGGACGGGTCGTTTATATATCATATGAGAAGCACTTCTCACAAAACAGATGCTTTACACACATAAATACTTGTGTATAAATGATCATTACTAACTTTTCTATGAACATGATTAGATTATAACTGCAGATCAATGATGGCAAAATAGCCTACTGTAACGTCTGCATTTATGTAAAATAAATAAATAAATGCAACATATATGAACACTTACAGACCCTTACAGTCTCCGATATGAATGGCAGAAAAACTACAAACAGCATACATTTAGTTTTTTGGGGGATACAAAATCAACACGCAATATGTAGCCCAGTCAGTGCAAACCTCTCATCTGTATCTTTAATCTTCACCAGCACATGTACCCTCTGCTAGAAAGTAATTCCATTATTTCGAGTTCATAATAGTCCAAAAGACTACGATTATAGTTGAACATGGCAGTTTGTTTATCTTTTAGGTTGCTGAAAGAATCATTTGCTCCTTTGTTTTTTCTGGCTTCTCCTTTGCTTTTTCGCACTTCACTCTCGCGTTTGTCCATTTCTGAAAGGATCGGATGTCAGAAGCACTTCAATAATCACATGCATGTTATTATTATTATTAGCTCAAGAAGTTTCTTATTTCAAATATATATGTGCAGCATGCGCAAGCAAGCTCTCTGGAAAAAGTGAAACCGCTCGCACTTTTAGACGGCTTCGTAAAACAACAACAGGACGAATATCCTGCAAACTACCAACTACCTAGAAAATATTATATAGGCCTAATCAATAGTTATATTTTTACATTTATATCCTAATGCAACAATCTTTGTAAATTATGACAGTAATTCAGTATCTACTATAATAACATATATGCTTCAGTTCTAGAAAAGTTTGTTTGACTGGTCATGACAAGGTTTGGAAATTATGAGATCTGGTTGGCTGATTGATTGATTGATTGATTGATTGATTGATTGATTGTGGTTTATTAATGGCTACAAATAAAATATATTTTTTATATTTGTGTTGATTCATGTGGCAATAAGGGCTGAACTGTGACCGGGGAGTGTCTGAACCCCATTTCCCAGTTTGTTTGACAAGTGGGAGTGCTTCATGCCAAGCCTGAGCGCAATTCATTTGGGCAGCCTTGGCCCAGTTGGAAGAGATGTGCCAGAGTGCGGTTCGGTTGGGTTCGAACTGAAGACACAATGTCACTTTTAGGGCACTGTTTCTCACAAATGTATTAACCAGTCTTATTTTCAATGAACACAAACTTTAGTTTTTCAAAGATGCAAACCTCTTACTGTACATCAGCTGCACCTTTAGCAAACCTCCTAAAACGTGCAGCATGATGACTTTCCTGAACATTTATGAGCGTCAAAAATGGTGGATCTGTTTGGCAAAATATAATATAATATAATATAATATAATATAATATAATATAATATAATATAATATAATATAATATAATATAATATAATATAATATAATATAATATAATATAATATAATATAATAACTCTGCCTCACTGCATCCCAAACAAACTAAAGCAATGATCATTGTTCAGAGCGAGAACAATTCTCTTTCTAACTGAGCTGTCACATCATTGATGACGTAAGTGTGCTCCGGCCCGGAAGGTAAAATACAACGTGAGCGCAGGCAATGGGGGAGAGGGGAATGGCGACAATTGTGCCTGGGTACGGTTCAAGACAACCTTGCCTAGTGTGAGTACACCCTCACTCAAAATTTTTGGCAAACCAATTTCCATTACAATTTGGTGTGTGAAGAATAAATGATGCTCTTAATGATTTGTAAATATGTTTGACAGATGTTTCTGAATTTTAGAGTGACCTCTACTATAAATATACTAATTCTGTTTTGGTGTTTGACAGTTACATAATTTGATGATCCTTCCGTTTATCTCACCGAACATTGTCTCCTCAGTGCAATAAACTATATTCATATGCTTTTTTTTGATTGCAGCATGTCTTTATTTACATTTTTTTAATCCTTTGAGTGATGATGCTTGTGTTTAGAGTGCGATTTGCAATTTCGGTCATGGTGATAATATGCAGCTGCTGTAGACACATTAAAAGGGACCTGTTATGCCCCTTTTATAAGATGTAAAATAAGTCTCCGATGTCCCTAGAATGTACTTGTGAAGTTTGAGCTTAAAATACCCCATAAATATTTTTGTATAACCCCTTGAAACTGCCCCTTTTAGTCTTTGATCCAAATAGTGCAGTTTTAGTGACTATCGCTTTAAATTCATATAAGATTTTCAAATGAGGGCACAACTATGTGTCAACATAGCAGGAGATTTAAAACAAGTGTTCATCTGTCCATCCTAAAACTCCACATTTATAATGCCTCTTAGTTGCTGATATTATCTTCAGCAGGTTCGGTGTGAAAACTATAATGGCAGATGGTTGTAAAGGCATGGATTTAACTCAGATGTGAGTTAATGTGTCATGTAATAAAGCAACAAAAAGCAAAGAAAAAAGCCCAGGATATACTTTGCTTGTCCGCTTTCTTGAACTTTCCTTCCCCTCTGGTATTGATAAATACTCAGGGGTGACTTATAACAAGGTTTTGTTCAATATTTTTGGTAACTTTTGATGAAATCCCAACGGATGAGTAAATCTTTAAGTCACTGGTTAACTTTAACAAAATAATCATTCATTGCTCTAATAGAGTATTAAAAGAGAAGGACAAAATGTCTCTGGGTCGCAAGTCTATATCCAGACCGGCCCGCAGTGAAGCTCTCAAGCTCAACACTATGTATATAATTAGGACTTCCATCTATACTCTTACATTTATCTTTGAGTAATTGATGTTGTGCATTTGGAAATTAAAGTGTTAGTTTTGATGCATTCTGAATTCTCCTGAAATCTTTTATATCCAGTAGATTAGGTGGAGGCTGGTGCTTCCTTGATCTGTAAACATGATATCCATACAAACTGCACAAGACTGTTTGGAGCAGTCGGCAGTTCAGCTCGGGGGCTATTCGATTTCTGGTTACCGCTGATTTAGCAAGTTGTATGGAAATAACTAAATTAACTATACTTTTAGTACAAGTGAGCAGAAGGCAACCAAACTAATTGGGTATTAGTTAACCCTGCATCCTCTGACTAACTTCAGAATGTCAAGATCCTGTCAAGACAGGTCAAGATGTCAAGAACACGCAAACCCTGGGCATGAAAACTCTTGATATAAATCAAAACTCTAAATTGATTCATGAACGACAAATGTGACCCATTCCTAATTAGAAATACAGTCTAAATTTGACAGTCAGATTTAAATCGAAGTAGAAAACAAATGTAAATAAATAAATTATAACAATAAATAACATAATTTTTTTCAGAAGCTCTAGAAAAGGCTTACACGTATTTAACGTTTGACCATTAATTGGATTGGTCATTAGGCCGACAGAATGGAATCTTACAGTTGCTTCTCACTCAGGGCTGTCTATGCTAATGAGGGAGAGATCATCAGTAATGGGTGAGACTTTCCCCCTTCCATGACATGTACATAGAATAAAAGTGTTTCGGTGGATTCCATTTTTGTTTGTTTTTATGAAGTGTGATTATTTAAAAGCTCAGAGACTCTTCGATTTCTGGTTATCGCTGATTTAGCAAGTTGTATGGAAATAACTAAATTAACTATACTTTTAGTAAAAGTGAACAGGAGGAAACAGGACTAACTGGGTATTAGTTAACCCTGCATCCTCTGACTAACTTCAGAATGTCAAGATCCTGTCCTTGAGAAATGTAAACTCCGAGGCATGAAAACTCCATGCAGCATTGGGTCCCTAATAAACGTATAACTGAAGAGTATGGAATTAGATAGAAATCAAAACTCTAAATTAATTTATGAACGACAAATGTGACCCATAGAAATACAGTCTAAATTTGACGGTCACTTAAAATTGGAGTCAGATTAAATTCGGACTTGAAAACAAATGTAATTTGTAAGTCGCTTTGGATAAAAGCGTCTGCTAAATGACTAAATGTAAATGTAAATGTAAATGTAAATGTAAATAAATAAATTATAATAATAAATAACATAGAAAAGGTTTACATGCATTTAACCTTCGACAATTAATCGGATTGCGTTGTTGAGCCGATAAAGACCGCTTGTTAAGTGTGACGTCACGCAAAGCAGCTTCCAGGTCCAAGCGCTCTATCAAACTGTATAGGGAGACTCATCAAATGGTAATAATAAACGTTTACAAAGCGCCATAATACATTCAAAAATCACAATCGATATATATATATATATATGAATCACTTTTTGGCCATCGGATATTAGGCATGGAGATATATATATCTCCAAGCCTAATATCCGATGGCCAGAAAGTGATTCATTTTTTATAAATTGTTATAATTTTGGTATTTGTGACGCAGCAAGTCCAGATACTGTTGTGTACACTATGATTTTATATAAAAATCCCTTTAATGTGTGATATGACTAAAAAGTGGCCATAAACGAATATTTTCTCAATTCAAATGAGTAGCGGCTTGGACCCGGAAACAGTATTTCATACGTCACCGATACGTCACGACTTAACAAGCGGATGGAATCTTACAGTTGCTTCTCACTCAGGGCTGTTTATGCTAATGAAGGAGAAATCGTCAGTAATGGTTGGAGTTTTCCCCCTTCCATGACATGTATAAAGGGAGAAAAAAAGTTTTTCTGCAAACTTTTTTTTAATCACTTTTAAGTGTGATTATGTAAAAAATAATAAATTTTTACTATTAAATGCTGGCTATAGTTACACACTGCAGCCAAAGTTAAAGATTTATTAATAGTTATCAATTGATCGATAATTTAATGACTGATCCTTGAATTTGTAGAAATGACATACATTTGCATCACTTGCTATGAGAGTTTCCATGCCAGTTAGCATCACACATCTCACACATCCTACCAGCCACAGAACGGTCATCTGCATCCAATAGTGGGTCAAATCATCCCAGCGACTCTTCTCCACAAAACCATGGCAGAGCCGAGAGCGGCACTAAATTGCCTCAGTAAATACCCGACGGTATTTATCTCACGCAACCGTCCTGAAAAGTGCTGGCATTGCACTTTGTGGCAGACAGGCCTGTCTAACAGACAAAGCAGTGTGAGGATGTTTGAGGTCACATCCATATGCCCTGAAAGAAGTCATTCTAATCTGCCAGCCAAGGGCACAGCTTTGAAGTGTCAGGGGATTGTGGGTAGTCCGTCCAACGTCTGGAGGCAGCTTGATACGTTTGAAGGATCTGAGAGTGCATTTGCCCGCGTGTGCGTGGAGAATATTGAAGGAGCAAACCTGCACTAGGCACAAAAGTGCGGCGCAGCTGCATGTCGCTGGTGAAAACTCCACCTGCGGACAGAGAGACTCCAAACTAGCGACCGCTGAGACACTTCATCTCATGTGACAGATGCACATTCCTCACTTTCACCGACTCTCCACCAATCTGTCATCATATTGCCCTGCTCCTCGCTCCTGCTTGCACCCCAGCATTCAAAGCAGGAATGTTTTTTTTTTTTTTACAAATATTGCACTCAAATATCGAAAGCTCCAGTCAGATCACACAAATTTGTCATGATTTTGGCACGATTTCCTTGACGTAGGGTGTAGTGGGGAGATTGAATAGTGGGGAGGGTGTAGTCGTGTCAAGATTGAATAATTTTTTCTCGTGTAATGTGGCATAGTTCACTACAAACAATACTATGCCTCCGACGCCTCACGACACCATTGCAGAAAGCCTAGCATGTTTCATTTTTTTCTCGTTTTTCACAACGAGTTCCATCACGTGGGTGACACTGTGCAACAGGAGCACATAATTTCTCGGTTATCTCAGATTATTTCTTGTGATTCTTGTTTATCTAGTAGATAACTGACCGAAAAAAAACCACATTAGTTAACCCTGCATCCTCTGACTAACTTCAGAATGTCGAGATCCTGTTCATGAGAAACATATAAACCCCAGTGCTGCATTGGGTCCCTAATGTACGTATAACTGAAGAGAAAGGGATCAGATATAAATCAAAACTCTAAATTGATTCATGAATGACAAATGTCACCCATTACTAATTAGAAATACAGTCTAAATGTGATGGTCACTTAAAATTGAAACAAAGAGATGAAATCAAATATAAATATATTATAATAATAAATAACATCATTTATTATTATTATTATTTTTTTTTTTTTACAATTTTTAAGAGGAACACTTTTGTACTTTTTAGGTACTAATATGTACCCTTGTGGTATTAATATGGACCTTTTAGGTACAAATTTGTACATTTTGAAAAGGTACCACCCCAGTGACAGCTCGTGTACCTTTTTTTCTGAGAGTGTACATTTGAAAGGTACAAAGTTTTTAAAAACAAGATTGTGTATGATTTAACATTATCTAACATTTGGATTAACTGCAAAGCATGTCCTGAAACTATTTAGTCTACATGAATCATGTGACCATCAAACATTTTGGATCAATCTTTCTATGGTTCGGCCGTTAGTTTGCTATGAGGATATGATTACGACAGAAGAACAGTCTGACATTTTGTTGTAGATTACCAAAACAATTTTTTTTCAGTGTTTTTGACTTCTCCGCCATCATTTGTTTCATCTTTGCAGGGATGGGATTTGATGTTGTAACAAACGAATTGATTACTTTCTCACGCTAAATGCATCACATGACTGTTCATTTACCCCACAAGCCAGAGCACAAGCCCAAGCCCAGCCTGACACCATCTAAAACCATATAAATTAAGGCTGAACCCACCCAAACCTGTCGGGTTCCGTCAGGTTCCTTCGGGTTTGGGCAAAGATCTTCAACTCTAATCTTAGGTAAACCATCTGCTGCTGCCTTCAGTATGGCAGTATATATCACGTAAAATGGTAATTCAAACTCACACTAGAAGCATTTAACACTTAATAGGGCATATAATCAGCACCTGAGGTGATCATTGTCATATAGATCATGCTTTTGTTCATCCACATCATTGCAAAAATAAAATTTTATAAAAACAGCATGTTGTTGAGAATGATTAGAACCTAAACTAATTTTAACATACAAAGGATAACTTTGTGTTGCCGAATTGCGTTGCATATAGTCAGGACACAGTGTTAGGAGAATGATTTCAATTATTTAACACGCTAGAACTGTCAAAGATCTAATCAAAGCAAAACAAAAGGCTTAGTAAGGAATGCACAGCAGTAGGCAGTGGTGGAAAGAATACTGAAAAATCATAAAAATGTAGTGCAAGTAGAGTAAAACTATCTGTTGTAAATATTACTCAAAATATGAATAAAACGTAGACCTTTCAAAAGTACTCAAGAGTAGTGAGTAGTGAGGATTACACTGTAAAAAGCTGATGCATTTACATGTAATTTGTGGATGTGCGTAAACATAACATTCTGTAGTGTATTTAGTTATTGCCCAGCAGGCACACAGTATCATAAGACGTTAATATTAGGTTAAATTTAGGTTGTGATGTCAGGTGACCAAAATTCAATGTCTAGCCAGAATCTGAGGACAATGTTAATTTGATGTCCAATAACGATGTCAAATGATGTTGATATTTGGTTGAATTTAGGTTGTGTTGGAAAGTAACCAAAATCCAACATTAAGCCAACATCTTAAACCAACGGAATATCGATATCAAATATTGCCATTTACTCATCAGGTAGAGCAACTAAAATCCAACACCTGGTAGTCATAATAGTAATGTCTACACAACGCCAAGCTGTAACATCATTAGACCATGATATTTGGTTGATTTTAAGTTGGACATTGAACATGGATGTCAGCCAGACATTGGGTTCTGACGTCAACCCGATTTTCATTTCCAAACAAAATGCAATGTCTCCATGACATTGGGGTACAGCGTCAATCTGATGTCATGTTGACTTCTTGTGCCTGCTGGCTGTTTCAGGGCATTTCGGTCATCATACACTAAACATCCACTACGAAACTAGCAAAAGTTCTAACGATTTGAGTCTAAGAAAAATAAAATAAATCCGTTTTATTATTACTGACAAATAAAATTGATTATTATTATTATTATTATTATTATAATTATTATTATCCTCATCAGTGACCTGCATCTAAACAGTCTCTTGGTCAGTGCGTGTAAAGATTTTGGACATCATCTTGGACACTTTTAATGCTTCCAAACAGTTTGCTGCAATTATAAATTGCCCATGTCTTGAGGTAGTACATTATGATGTGATTTACCTTCTGTGTGCGATCTGATTGGACAGCAATCACAGGTCAGATTTTTCTAACCCCCCATAGACGAGAAAAAATAAAGTAGTGATTGCAGGTTGAAGGAAAGTAGTGGAGTAAAAGTACCGATACTGAACTAAAATTGTACTCAACGGAAAGTAAAAATACACATTTAATAAAACTACTTACTACATTACAATTTCTGAGAAAAACTACTCAATTACAGTAGTTTGAGCATTTGTAATTTGTTACTTTACACCACTGGCAGTAGGTTTGAGGACAAACAAAAAAAATCTGAGAAATATCCTGAAATACTACATCTGAACAATGTCATGTTCAAAAGCTGTTTCTTGTTTCTCTGGTCAATTGTATTATTCAGAAATAATGCACATCATGACCACATCACCACCTCAGATGTGTATTATTGTCTAATAGTCGCCATCAGTTATTCCTTACATTATTATTGCAGATCAAACTATTCATGCACAGGCGTAATTTAAAGCAGAATCTCTGCATACCGTTGCAGCCTGTTTTGCATGCGCGCCATTGCATGACCTATTTTTCAGGCGCCGCTTGCTTCATCTCAAAGCGAGTGTCAGTTTTTTTTTTTTTATGGGTGAGAGATAGAGAGGATGGTGACTGGCGCTGATAGACGTGTGTTTATGAGTGTGTGGCATGAACGTGTGTGTCGACACGGTATTGGACACGCGGTGTTGGGTGAGGTGCTGAAGATACTGTGTGTTGGAGCACCTGGTGAATAAAACATCTGAAGGATTGGGGGAAGGGGACCAGAACAAGTGTGTGTCTCATAAATACTGCATACGGCACCAAGGAGAGTATTGTCGAGTCAAGAGGAGCAACATTACAGTACTGTAAGAGGAGATACGCTATACTACATTAACAACAAACAAAAACACAACTCACACAGGGCCAGCTGACACAACAAGGTGTTCAGTGTGGGTTTCTGTGTGGTCGAGTGGGGGATACGGATTTGTTATTATCATTACTTTTGAAATTTTGGGTTGGCTCTGCATTCTGTAGACTAGGGTCCAGATAAATCTATATGTTTATTTATTGTAATTATAATAATATAGAATTTAAATGAATATAGCTACAAATTATGCATATTTCATAGTGTAAAATAATTCTGGAATATCATAAATGAGTCTGTACTGTACGTTTGGTTTTCTGCAAGATTGTTTTTGTAAGTTTTTTATGATTATAATTGTATAAAATAATTGTCATTATAGATAATTGTTTTTTTAGGAATATTTTGACACGTATGAATTTTAATAGTAATTACAAATATACAACACGGTTTATTGGTAAGACTTATATTCACTTTGTCTTTCTTATTTTCTTATTTACTCATTGTGTGATCGTTTTGCCATTTAGGCCTGTGAATAAAACTATAATACAACGGGAAGCAGAAGTGCAATATTATATGCATCAAACATTAAAAAAACAAACATATCTTTCAAATATGACGAACACTACACTACAAAAAATATGAAAGTATTATGATAAATTGTTATAACTGTAATATTTAGCCTAAATATAGTCACACTTTATTATAAGGTTTGATTAGTTAATGTTATATTTACCAACTTGAACTAATAATGAACAATAATAGTACATTATTGCAACATTTAATAATTATTAAAATTTATACATTATTAAAATCTACATTTATTGCAAACATTAAAATCTCTGGTAATGCACTGTAATTTGACAATAATTAACAATGAATGACTTTACTTCAATTAACTATAATGTTAACTAAGATAAATAAATATTGCATCAAATATATTGTTCATTGTTTGCTCATGTTAATAAATATTTCAACTAATATTAACTAGTCTTACTTATTTACTCGTGTGATTAGTCCGTTTTTTATATACAATTAATTTAATAATCATGTTTTACTGATATATAATTTTTTTTATATACTAATGTATTACTGATTATTCGTTCAGTCATTCATTTTCTTTTCGGCTTAGTCCCTTTGTTAATCTGGGGTCGCCACAGCTGAATGAACCGCCAACTTATCCAGCACGTTTTACGCAGCGGATGCCCTTCCAGCTGCAACCCATCACTGGGAAAGTATTACTGATAAATTTATTTAATTAGATTAATAAAAACAACATGAATGAAAATTATGTTTACTACTATATAGTTATTACATATTGAATAAAACTTTATAAGACTTTTTAAAAATATATTGTTTTAATTAATTTTGATTAATATAACATGAATAGAAAAAAATCAGTGCACTTTAATTACTCTAACTGGAAATATATGGACAGTACATGTCCATTAGAATAATTAAAATCCACTGATTTTTTTCCAGTTGAAGTCAGAATTATTATGTTTTTTTTTCTTTTTAAAATATTTCCCAAATGATGTTTAACAGAGTAAGAAAATTTTCACATTTTCACAAATTTCCATTATTTGTTATTTCTGACTTCAACTGTATATTACTCGCTGGATAAAATAGTAATTTTGTTTAAAAAAATGCAAGGTTGATTCTCATTATTAGAAAGTGTTCATTCACTTTTAAATTATTTTTCCTTTGTTTGAATTATTTAAAAAAAATCTAAATTCCAAACTTCTAAGGAAATTCTGAAAATTAAATTAAATGAATGTAAGTGGTTGATTTAAAAAATAAAATATGAATTAAAAATAACTATTGCATTTTAATTCCCACAAATAAAATGTTTATTAAATATGTTGTCAATTAAAATCTTATTCCATTTTTTGTGTTCATTAACTATTGATTTATTTTCCCTTTTGTTACATCTTATACTGTGCTCAGCATAAACATGTACACCCCACACAAATCTCTCATTTAAATTCATATTGTCTATAAGATGCTTTAAAATATTATATTTGTGCATATACTTTAGATTAGTCAATACTGAAGCCAAATCTGGAGCTAATCTAACAAAATAACTTACAATAATGGTTCAACAATTAGTAGCCCAAATTTATATGTTAGGGAAAACTATTAAATAAAATGTTCAAAATTAGCAAAAATCACAAGAAACAAAAAAAATATACAATTTTGTTGTCATGTTGTAGTTTGTAATTTTATTTAAATTCTTTTGCTTGAATTTAAATGTGTTATCTTTCCATTTCTAAAGATGTTCTGTGACTAAACTATTATTTTAATAAATATATCTGTTTAATAAATCTGTTTTGTTCAAATTCACCTATATATTACCAATATTCACTGAGAAATGGATCAAAATATTCATTTTCACAATAGGGTGTACTCAATTATGCTGAGCACTGTATTATAAATAATTAAAAGTACTCCCATTAGCTAATATAATAAACAAAACGCATACAAATTACATTACATTTCTTTAAAAATAACTATTTGATTATTACATAATACAAATAAAAATAATGACACAAACTGTCCAAATTAATCAAACTTAAATTATAACATTTTACACTGTATGTTTCTTATATATCTAGATATAAACAAAAATGACATTACCAGAACGGCCATTAATAACTATAACGTCACAGAAAATGTCAAAGTTGCAGTAATCGGATCAACCTCAGCATGTGTCTTTAGTTGTACTTTGGTGAAACTGACCGTGTCTCGAGCGGGACGCTGCTGTTGAGAGCCCAGCTGTCCTGAAGCTGGACAGACTCCGGGGTGGAGGGTCCGTCAGGCGGGGCGACGGCGGCAGGTGCGTGGCTCTGCTGGTTCCTGCGGCCCGCCTGAGCGCTGCGGTTCAGAGAGTTAGCAGACGACTGGTGGTGGTGGTTGTGTGGAGGAGGAAGAGGAGGGCGAAGAGACGTCTGACTGTGATGACTGGACGCACCTGAAAAAAACACACAAATATTTAGCACTCAACTTTCAGGATGAGCTCTGATTTCTTTTCTGAAGATGATTGATGAGTTTTTGAGTGCAGTAATAATCTGCTTATTGTTCATGCATGAAGCTGATATTAGATATTGTGCAAATTGACGATCAATTGTGGATACTATCATTTTAGTAGACAAGTATGCCATGTAAAACCCTATAAAGCATGGACTGTATCATAGTTGATGCAGTTTGGATGTTTAAGTCTTTAGAAAAATGATTTTTGGACATTAAAACTATGGTAAATACATCGAATAGTTTCACCATTTAGAACTGTGAATAAAACTATAATACAACTTGAAGCAGAAGTGAAATATTCTATGCATCAGACATTAAAAAACAAACAAATATATGGAATATACAAATATAAAAAATATATAAGAACAAACAATGAATGACTTTACTTAGATTAACTAATGTTAACTAAGATAAATAAATATTGTATTAAATGTATTGTTCATTGTTTATTCGTGTTAATAAAAATATCAACTAACCTTATTTTAAAGTGTTTCCAAATACCCAGTAAACTATAGAATAACTAGTGTTATGTCTACAATGATTATCATTTATATTTTAGACTTTACATAGTTAACAATAATCAACAAAAATAAAACAATATTTAAATATATAATATAATATAATATAATATAATATAATATAATATAATATAATATAATATAATATAATATAATATAATATAATATAATATAATAATCATATATTACATATGAATTTTCACAATTTTACATAGCGCAAACTGTTATATAATCATTCTCAAGTAAAATATTTGGATTTTAAAATGTAAAAGGCATCTATAATTGCTTTATATTTGCTGAATAAAATCCACATAAATTGTGTAAATTTATACAAATCAATGTTATAGATGAGTATAAAAATAATTTAATTGTCATGAACTTATTTTATTAATACGAGAATTATGAGTATTATTACTCATTTTCAAGCTATATCAATACCCCCTATTAATTTAGTTAGGGTTAGGGTTAGGGTTAGGGTTAAAATAATTTATTTTGTACATTGCTTAAACTACTTTAATATAATGTTTATTTAATAATAATAATAATAATAATAATAATAATAATAATAATAATAATAATAATAATAATAATAAATAAATGAATGAATTAATTAATTAATTCAAATATTTGTTAATTATATGAAAGCGAGCATTTTTTTTCTTACACTTTTTCCAGAGACACACTTTTGTAGTCCCCTAGGGTTCCCTGATAGATGTAAATATAATATAATATAATATAATATAATATAATATAATATAATATAATATAATATAATATAATATAATATAATATAATATAATATAGAAAAATATTATGTATTTTATAAATCAAAACCTTCATAGACACTGGAATAATAATTAAGGCATGACAAAAGTTAATTTTATTGTGCAAACACAGACCAATTCTTATCAACTCAAATATGGAAAGTTATGATTTTTCAAAGCATATAAAAAAAATTAATATTTGCCCCACCTGATACAAAGTATACATTCCACAGCATCTAATGTCACAAATTCAATTATCCACACGAACCACCATAAAAGGCCCTTCGTAAATTAGCTTTCCTTCAACGTAACTGCTAGAAATAGCAGCACGGATATGCTAATGTGTGTTTCACACCTCCTACACATCAGGTCAAACGGAAGCAAATTCTTCCAGGAGCCCCTGAAAAAAGTGAGGGTTTCAAAAGTGCCTTTGTGTCCCTTAAGAAGAGGGTTTTTTGGGAGATGAAAGAGGATTTGAGATCGGCTACGGTCTGAGGGCCAGGCTTGTGTAATCTCTCTACATGCAGTGTGTCAGAGAGCTCGAAAAAACGCAGCGCGACAAAACCCGGCCGGGCACAAAGCCCCGCTCTGCCAGCTTACAGCGCCAGAGGAACTCTGGAGGAACTCACAGCCTCCAACAATGGTGCTCAAAACACTGGATTATCGCCCAATGACATGCCCATCAAAACCAGCCCGGCCACTTTACAAAAGCATGGGAGGAACTGGTGCTTTTAGAGGCTTAGAGCTTCGCCGCGGCTGACGCGTCTTTCTTTGTTTTTCTGCCGTAGTCGGTTGAAATCGATGCGACAGGCAAAAGAAGAAGCGCCGTCTGAATGGGCGTCTGTGACACTGGCCTTCGATGGGCAAATAAAGAAGGTTTTTTCCCCCTGGTTGGCAAACGTAAAGGCATGCCAGGGGTCTCGATGTGAAATTCTGGAACCGCTGAGGGACAATGAGCAGCTCCTGTGGGTTTATTATACTGAACGTGGAGCTGGCGGCGCAAGACTGAGCTAAAGTCAGTACAGTAATGCAGAGATTACTGTTATTAGCACTGAGATTAAACTCAAAATCTCTGACTGTAATGTGAAGGTCTCTGGCAGGCAGGAGGTGGAGGACAGGGGGTCGCTTCAGACGCCTGTGGAAACAGATATCGATTGTGTAGATATGACTTTGCTGTCGGAAATTTCCTCTGACGGCAACTTAATTGAGTGGAGCTTTTTGGAAATATCGATTGCTAAAGTGGGAAATAAAATGGTAACATATTCATCTGATTTATAATGAATTATAACACTTAAATGTATAATAAGGTAGAATTCATCAAACAAAGGAAATATTGAACTGAATTTTAACCACCTCAAATAGACTAATTTTGTTTGGTATCATTTGTATTTGTATCTTTATTTTAATGTATTTTTGTTGGCCAGTTATCTACAAAATAAACAAAAAAGAACTAATACATTTTAGGAAAAGTGACATGCAAATATTACTTTTTTCAGTAATAAGGAAATTGCTAATTAAATCCAAGTAGGCCTATTATAACATAAAATATAGTATTTCTGTCATTTTTTTTGACAATTTTCTTTATTTCATAGATTTGAGTTATGAATTACAGTCTCACAATACTATTTGGTCTCATGATACTTCAGCTGGTATAGTATCGTAACATGAATTAATGGTATCGTGACAACCCTAACTTGAATATCGAAAATATTTTACACTAAAGTTCAAACTAATTAAATATTGGAAGAGTGGAAGTTGAGCTAATATTTTTGCTTGTGCTTAGTTGAGGAGACATATTAAATCTTCACAAATACATTTTAAGAATGTTACATGAAGGGTTATTTTCATATCCAGTCAACATTCAGAATGTTGTGTAGACCAATAAACACACATCCAGTCAATATCAAAAGATTTTAAGTTGAGAATTTAGGGGTTAAATTTGGGTCAACTAAAAAAATATAATTAAATCAGTATTTTTCAGTGAGAAGTTGAAACATTTTGTGGATCTAGTTGCACAATAATTAGCTGAATCTAACTATATTATATTAAAATAGTTAGATTCAATCTAACTATATTCATTTAATTATATTTCCATTTAAAATTATATTTTGATTCACATACCTTTACCAAGCTCTATAATGTTGTCTTTATAATGTCAAACTATATAATGTCAAACAGCATGGGTTTTCAATGTTGCATCTGTTATTATTTATAGTAATGGGTTACAAAGAAGTAATTAATAAAATAAAATAAAATAAAATAAAATAAAATAAAATAAAATAAAATAAAATAAAATAAAATAAAATAGTCAAAATTGGGTCAACTAAAAAAATAATTAATAAATTTTTTTTCAGAGGAAAATTGAGACATAAAATGTGTAGATTAGTTACACAATAATTAACTGAATCTAACTAACTGTCATATCTGACTAACTAACTAGGTCAGATATGACAAGAATGTGTCATGTTTAATATGTTTTCTTTTTTTCTGGGAAAAAAATAATAAAATAATAATAATTATGTTATATAACCAAATGTTATCCCGTGTAATTCTAATTTAGACGCCCAAAAATCTGCTCAGGCATATTTAGAATAGAATTAGTTGATGACATATTAAAAGATTATATAGGATTGTAGTGCAGCACCATAATACTAATCATGTGAACTATTTATACTTTTCCAACATACTTCAAATCACAGGTTTTACCAATTTACCAGCAAGTAGTTTTTAATAATCTAAAATATACATGTAGTTTATGTTTTAATAAGTACAGATCAGTATAAAAATGATATGTCATTACTTAATAAATATTTTTATTAAATGAAAATGGAACATTATTCCATCCACATTTGGACATTGCATTTTCCTAAAAGGTATCTGAAAGACTATCGTAGTCACTTTTCTTGCATGTAATTTGCATTGTATGCATGTAAATCCCTTTGTTAAATTTAATCTGATGCAGTTGCCAAAATGGGGACACCTTGTCTTTGACCCATTTATGTGTCATATGACATATATGAAAAATACACAAGAAAGGAAAAGAAAAAAGACAGGAATAAAAGCAGTTGTCTTTTTAAATGTAATTTTAGAATTCAATTTATTCAATTTATCGGTTTATTTTAAGAATTAGAATGTAATTTAATTATATATCCATAGTCAAGTTTCAAAGAATAAAATAACAAAATAAAATAAAACAAAATAAATAATATATTACAAATAAATAATTAAAAAATAAGTAAAATAAAATAAAATAAATGAAATTATATAAAATAAAAAATAAATAAATACAGAAAACAAATATATAAATCTAAACACAAGCCAGAAGAAGGGCATTCAGTATTCTTATCTTAAAGCACTAGGACAAACACAGCCGAGGTGGGTCTTCTGTCTTTGCAATGAAAACAATACCAAAATTTCAGCCTGATCTAGTCTCTGATGGAGTTCTGTAAAAGCAACTCTTTCAGAAACTCTTTCACGACACAAGGTCACAGACTGTGCTCTCCTGCAGTTGGCTCCCTCTCCAAACTTCCGCTTACAACACGAGCTTCATAATACTCGATTTATTGGGACACGAAACAGCTGTGAAGCTATTCTGTCCTCCGCCACTGACATCCATTTATTTCTATTCTCTCTTTTCAGCAGGCTGTGTTTCTTTCTCCCTCAGCTTTCCGTTCTTCAGCATTTAGTGGTGTTTATGAATAATTGAGTTCGGATTCAGTGAGCGAGCGGCGGAGGCAGACAAAATACTCCACCAGCAACACAGCGAAAGCGACACTATGTGGGCTCAGAAAAGGCCCGCATTCGCCTGACGGAAAACTTCCTGCTGATTCTAAAAAAAAGAAAGAAAAAACGAGCGACACATTTACATTCAAGGCATGTCAATGAGAAACTGCTATAAAGATGTACGAAAATATCTCTTTTTTTCAGCTTCCTCTGTCTGGCTACACTGGAAATGAAGAGAAAAAATAATAAACTTGTGTCTCTTGCTCCCAAATTCACATGTAGTTTCTGTGACTTTTACAAAGTCGTTATTGGTTGGAGAGACAGTCCTGCCCCAACTCACACTATTGGTTAAACCATCTATCTATCTATCTATCTATCTATCTATCTATCTATCTATCTATCTATCTATCTATCTATCTATCTATCTATCTATCTATCTATCTATCTATCTATCTATCTATCTATCTATCTATCAATCAATCAATCAATCTATCTATCTATCTATCTATCTATCTATCTATCTATCTATCTATCTATCTATCTATCTATCTATCTATCTATCTATATATATATATATATATATATATATATATATATATATCCATCCATCCATCCATCCATCCATGTATAAATTCAGTCTTGAAAACTCTATAAAACAGAGATATTTGTGGTCAAGATCGCGCATTTATTTATTTATTTATTTATTTATTCGAAAGCAGCAGACTGGATCAAATCTGGCTAAAATGTTTAGTCTTTTTTGCAAAGCTGCTCTGGAACAATGATTTATGTGCTATATATAATTTATTTATCCTTTATTTTACCAGGAAGTTCCCATTGAGATGTGCGTCCCTTCTTCCAGGGGGTTCTGGCCAAAATGCACAGCACAAAATTTTCAGATACAAAAATACACATACACTGTAAAAAAAATCTATAATTTTACTTTTTGTTTTGGCAGCTGGGGTGCTGGAAAAAAAATTTAAAATAATGGCCGTTAAATTACAGACATTTACTGTACAATCACGGATGTTAAATTACAGAAATGTACTGTAAAATAACAGAAATTAAATTACAGAAATTTATTCATTCATTCATTCACTCATTTTCTTTTCGGCTTTGTCCCTTTATTATTCAGGGGTTGTCACAGCGGAATGAACCGCCGACTTATCCAGCATATCTTTTATGCAGCGGTTGCCCTTCCAGCTGTAACCCATCACTGGGAAACACCCATGCACGCTCATTCATACACTGTAAAAAAAAATATCGTAAAAAAAAGGTCAAATGACTGGCAGCTACGGCTGCCAAACAAAAACCATAATATTACGGAAAAATTTCTTTATTGAAATAAAGTGCAAAAAAGAATAAATCTACAGATATTTTCATTAAAATGTTTACAGAAAAACACTGTTATTTTACAGACTTTTCCTAGATTATTACGATCAAATCCGTTCAAAAAAGTTACACACTAAGAGTTTTACAGAGAAACACTGTTATTTCACAAACTTTTCCTAGATTATTATGATCGAACACCATCAATAAAGTGACTGCACTAAAATTTCAAGAGAAAAAATGTTATTTAAAAGAATTTTATCTCTCAACCATAACAATTAAACACCTTTAATAAAATGCCAAGACATGCTCGTGGTCGTAATTTAACAGTTTTATTTTGGATCAAAAACATCTGGAAAAACAACAAACGAGATACAACTGATTAAAATTCTCACAACTTTATTAGTTGTTGCATTTTATTGAATAGTTTATGTAAAACATGTAGATGTTTAAGTTATATGGAATAATTCAGTTACAAATCTTAAATGAAATGGAACTGTAATGTGAAGGGGATGCTGACAAAGTAGTGCAGATCCAAATGCAGGTTTATTACACAGAGATGGTCAGACAAGCAACAGTCAACACAGGGGCAAACCGATGTATGCAGGGAATCCAGAGTCATGGTCAAATAACAGCCAAATGGTCAGTCCAAGCAGCAAACCACATAAACAATTAACAAACAAAGCACAGCAAAAGAAAGAACCGCATCATAATGTTCACAGTAACAGCATAACAAGACTTAGCAATTGGTGCGTGCGTCTGTGCTGCTTTTAAAGTCCATGTAATCAGTTCATAACGATCCTCCGACTGTGTGTGTGTGCAATTAGCGGAATGCGGCACAGGTGCATGTGAGCGGAATTTATCTTTTATTTATTGAACGGATTTGATCGTAATAATCTAGGAAAAGTCTGTAAAATAACTGTGTTTTTCTGTAAACATTTTAATGAAAATATCTGTAGATTTATTATTTTTTTGCACTTTATTTCAACAAAGAAATTTTACCGTAATTTTATGGTTTTTGTTTGGCAGCCGTAGCTGCCAGTCATTTGACCTTTTTTTTAAGATTTAAAATTTTTTTTTACAGAGCAAATAATTACAATTTATTACTTTAATTTTACGTAATTTTAAATGTACTTCAAAAAAACTGGAAAAAACACTAAATAATACGGCAATTATATTGTATAAAACAGGAAAATTCCTGTAATTTGTCATAAATTTTATAGTACATAAAATAACAGTCAAGCTGTTAATTTACAAATATTGTTTGTAATTTTTACGGACTTTTGAATATAATTTAAAATAACAGAAAAAATACTGTATAAATAATACTGTAATTTCCTTGTATAAAAAACAAAAACGTCAGTAATTTGTTTTTAATGATAAAGTACCTAAAATGACAGTCAAACTGTTAATTTAGAAAGATTGT
>NC_079455.1:15867486-15874986 GCF_903798145.1 Danio aesculapii | reverse complement strand
CACCCTAACGTTTCCTTACCTCTGTCTCCTGTCCGCTTCATAACAGAAGCCCGGACCTTTAACGACGACAACATGAGCACCCCCGATCACCTTCAAGAGCTGGTGGACCAGTTGAAGCGGATTCTACAGCCACCAGCTCCACTTTCCAACGCACCACCAGCACCGAGCACTTCCGCCTCCACAGTTTCTTCTTCGGCCCTTCCTTCCAGTCCCATGGCCCGACCAGCGCCCTACTCAGGCGGAGCGGGGGAGTGCAATGGTTTTCTGTTACAATGTTCCCTCATATTCGAAATGCAACCTTCTCTATATCCCACAGATAAGTCGAAGATCGCCTACATCGTATCTCTACTCTCTGGACCTGCACTTAAATGGGCCGAGACGATCTGGAACCAAGCCGGGCCGGTCATGAATTCCATCACTACCTTCACGGAGTATTTCAAAGAGGTGTTTGGACGTTCTGATGGGGAAGTAGCCGCTGGAGAGCAGCTGTATCATCTAAAGCAAGGTACTCTATCTACACAGGAATATGCTCTCCGGTTTCGCACTCTAGCAGCTGCAAGTGGATGGAATGAGAGATCGTTGTTGACCACGTACCGGCTCGGCTTGGAACCCACGCTCCGAATCCAACTGGCCACATTAGATGATACAATGGGTCTGGAGAGATTCATCCAACATTCTCTCCGATGTTCCGATCGTCTCCGTTCCTATCAACAGGACACCATCACCCCCTCGTCTGCACTCCTCCAATCGCCTGAGTCAACAGCCTCTCCAGAACCAGAACCCATGATAATAGAGTCTGGAAGACTGACATCAGCGGAACGACAGAGGAGGCTGACCCGGGGTCTGTGTCTATACTGCGGTGTCAGTGGACACACCCGTATGGAGTGTCCCCTTCGTCCCATTCGGACTTCAGTGAGTGTATTCAGTACGAATATTGAACAATGTAAACCACTTACTACCACCGTACAAATAACTACTGCCTCTATTTCTCTCCTTGTCACAGCCCTCATCGACTCCGGGTCAGCAGGGAACTTCATCTCCCAATCCCTCTGTCGTCAACTCCACCTCCGTACTGAGGCGTCCTCGCATATATACCAGATACAACCGATAACCCAGTGCACTCGATCTTCGACCCGTATCCATCGACAATGCGAAGACATCCTTCAAGTGGGGTTGTTACATCAAGAGAGGATTCAATTTCTGGTTCTGGAGGGTGCAAATATGGACATCATTCTAGGGCGCCCGTGGCTGGTGAAGCACGATCCCATCATCTCTTGGGGCACAGGAGAGATAAAGAAATGGGGATCTGGATGTACACCTGCCTGTTTTCCAAATCTCCCTCTTCAAGGTCGGAACCCCATTTCTTTGTTTGCAACATCGGTCGAGAGCCCTCCTGAGAAGCAGTCTATCCACATTCCTAAGGAGTACAGCTCCTTTCATGATGTCTTCTGCCCCAAGAGAGCTTCCCAGCTACCGCCGCATCGGCCATGGGACTGCGCGATCGACCTAGTTCCAGATGCCCAGTTGCCAAGAGGTAGGATCTACCCGCTCTCGCTTCCAGAGAATCAGGCAATGGAAGATTACATAAGGGAGGCTCTGAGTCAGGGGTACATACGTCACTCAAAATCACCAGCCGCCTCAAGCTTCTTCTTTGTGGCCAAGAAGGACGGAGGGCTGCGTCCATGCATCGACTACAGGGTCCTAAATAACGGTACAGTAAAATACCGATATCCCCTTCCTCTGGTACCAGCCGCTTTGGAACAGCTCCGAGAAGCTAAAGTCTTCACTAAATTGGACCTCCGCAGCGCGTATAATCTGATAAGAATACGTGAGGGGGACCAATGGAAGACAGCATTCGTGACCCCTACTGGCCACTATGAATATGAGGTCATGCCTTACGGTCTGGTCAACGCCCCCTCCGTATTCCAAAACTTCATTCATGAAGTCCTCCGGGAGTTTCTTCACCACTGTGTAATAGTGTACATAGATGACATCCTCATTTACTCCCGGAGTGAGGCCGAACATCGCCAACACGTTGCGGAGGTCCTACACACATTGAGAGAACATCACCTCTACCTCAAAGCGGAGAAATGCTCATTCCACCAGAAGTCGATTCATTTCTTGGGATACATCATTGACCAAACCGGTATACGTATGGATGGGAAGAAAATTGAGGCTGTTCTATCCTGGTCAGAACCCACTTCCATTAAGGAGCTCCAGAGGTTTCTTGGGTTTGCTAACTTTTATAGACGGTTTATCAAGGACTACAGCAGGATTACATCACCTCTCACTAATCTCCTCAAGGGTAAACCCAAAGGACTGGAGTGGACCAAAGAAGCAGCCGCAGCCTTCCGCCTTCTTAAGAAGGAGTTCACAAGGGCCCCACTCCTGACTCATCCTGACCCAAATCTTCCTTTCGTGGTGGAAGTGGACGCATCCACCACCGGCGTCGGGGCAGTATTATCTCAACATCATGATACACCGCCCCGACTGCATCCCTGTGCCTATTTCTCTCGGAAGTTGAGCCCGGCGGAGCAGAATTACAGCATAGGAGACAGGGAGCTTCTAGCAATCAAGCTAGCCTTGGAGGAGTGGCGTCACTGGTTGGAGGGAGCCAAACATCCGTTCCAGGTGATCACAGATCACAAAAACCTCCAATACATCAAAGAGGCCAAGAGACTATGTCCACGTCAAGCCAGATGGTCACTTTTCTTCTCACGTTTTGATTTCTCCATTTCCTATCGTCCAGGACCCAAGAATCTAAGAGCAGACGCTCTCTCTCGTTTACACGAGCATCACGATCATGAAGAACTCCCAACGAAGATTCTTCCCGAACACATCTCCATTTGTCCGATCACCTGGAACGCTCCTCCAGTCGTTGCCACTCCGGAAGCCCCTGCTCCGCCGGGATGCCCTCCTCATCGGCAGTTCATACCACCTGAACACCGGGTAGATCTGGTCCACTCCTTACATACCTCGCTAGGCACTGGACATCCAGGGATCAACAATACTCTCTCGCTAGTATCCCAACGATTCTGGTGGCCAAACATGGCAAGGGATGTGAGGCAATACGTTCAGGGCTGTAAGGACTGTGCCCAATCCAAGAGCCCACGTCATCTACCCGCTGGAAAGCTCCATCCCTTGCCGATTCCGAACCGTCCCTGGTCACACCTAGGAGTGGACTTTATCACTGACCTCCCTTCGTCAGAAGGTAATACCTGTATTCTAGTCATAGTAGATAGATTCTCAAAGTTTGTCAAACTAATCCCTCTGAAAGGTCTTCCCACAGCCTTTGAAACTGCCGACAATATCTTTAATCAAGTCTTCAGGTCATTTGGTATTCCAGAAGATATTGTGTCGGACAGAGGTCCACAGTTCATCTCACGTCTATGGAAAGCCTTCTTCAAGCTCCTAGGTGTGGCCGTCAGCCTCTCTTCTGGATATCATCCCCAAACCAACGGGCAGACAGAGAGGAAGATTCAGGAGGTGGGACGGTTCCTGAGGACCTTCTGCAGTGGTCACCAGAACTCCTGGAGCCAGTATTTGGGCTGGGCAGAATATGCCCAAAATTCACTGCGGCAACCCTCCACCGGACTCACGCCATTCCAGTGCGTCCTGGGCTTCCAACCACCGCTCTTTCCCTGGGATGGCGAACCATCTGATGTCCCCGCAGTGGATCACTGGTTCCGGGAGAGCGAGAGAGTCTGGGACGAGGCTCATCAACATCTGCAGAGGGCAGTCCGTCGAAGCAAGGTAACCGCCGATAGGAGAAGGTCTGAAGAACCCAGATACACACCCGGACAAAAGGTGTGGCTATCCACCCGGGACATACGCATGCGACTGCCCTCTCGCAAGTTAAGTCCCCGATTTGTTGGTCCCTTCACCATCGTGGAACAGGTTAACCCCGTCACCTACAAACTACAATTACCCTCTCACTACCGTATTCACCCTACATTCCACGTATCACTCCTGAAACCCTATCACGATCCTGTTCTTCCCTCCACAGAGCCTGACCACGAAGAGGAACCCCCTCCTCCACTGCTCCTAGAAGAAGGAGCCGTCTACGCAGTGAAGGAGATCTTGCGTTCCCGACGTCGTGGTGGCCAGTTGGAGTACCTGGTGGACTGGGAAGGGTACGGCCCCGAAGAAAGGACATGGGTTCCCAGAGCTGATATTCTCGATCCTAGTCTCATGGTGGAGTTTCATGAGAGCCACCCTGAGTTCCCAGCGCCTAGAGGCAGAGGGAGACCACCACGGCGTCGGAGGTGTCGGCCCTCAGGAGCGGGCCCTGGGGAGGGGGGTACTGTCATGGATTGGTCAGGCTCTCACGACCCCCACTCACGAAGATCACCATCACCTGACTTCTAATGAGCACACAGCTGCATCACATTCACGAGCACCAGATAAAAGCACAGCACTCCAGTCGCTCATTGTCCGGGCTCGTCTCGACGAAAGCGGACAACTGAGCGACCACTCAGCGTAGTCATCCTCAGCTAAAACAAACGATTTACTTACCTGTTCTCTTTGTATTCCTCCTAGTCTTCCTGGTCCTCCCGAATCGTCCTGTCTTCCAGTCCTTCCAAGTCTGTGTCATCCTCTGTCAGCTGTATCTGGTGTGTGCTGTCCATCCTCGTGTATTCCTGTTACCCAGCCACGGAGGAAAAGACCCCAACATCATTCCTGATCCTCCTGGCTATCCTTCATGTGCTCCTTGTTGTCATTTAATAAACACCCTAACGTTTCCTTACCTCTGTCTCCTGTCCGCTTCATAACAGTATGTATTATTTGAGGGGAATCAAAATAAATTTTAGAGTGAATAATGGAAAGAATAAACAAATCTTATTACTACCATCAATTAGCAGTAATAATAATAATACAACATAATTATATAATAATAAACAAATAAATGTATATATTTAGCATCAAATTAGCATACTATAATGATATCTGGAGATTCACTTTACAATATTCACTTGACGTTCAATAATCACAATAACGGTGATGATGAATGCAAATATAAAAATAAGCGTAAAAAGAATCAAAACTAAACATAGAAATAATTGTTGCAACTGTAAATTAGTTTTTTAAATGTAAATTGTGATAATATTTAACAATAAAACATTTAAAAAACAAATTTACAGTTGCAACAATGTTTTCTATTTATTTTTTTTTCTATGTTTAATGTTTATTCTTTTTATTATATATCATATTTTTGTATTTGTTTATATTTATTCATTACTTTTTTATTGGGTAAATGCAGCCTTTGTGATCATAAGATGTCACAACTAAATACATATATATAAAAACTTTTAAAATTATAAACCTCAAAACCCTGTTAATCAATGGACAAAATTACTTTTATTATGATTTAATGCTGTATTTCCCTTTTTATTAACATTTTTAACCCTGGTCAGTGTAAAGTTTAAAGACATTAAACAAATTAAAGTTGAATTGTTAAATGCATTAAATAATATACCAAATGCATGTGTAAAAAAGTATATAAAATAATAACCCCAACTTTATATGTTGCCAACAAAATTCATACCATCAACAGTCCACTTTTAAAATGACTCTATGTTTATATCCAGAACTGTAAGAACCACACAGTACTTTTTTCAAACAAACGTCACAAAATACAACTGACAGTTTAGCACTCATGCCTGTGTTCTGCATTACACTGTCCTGCCATATCAGACTGTTGCCTTCTGAGTGAAAGTGGGATCTACATGCATAGAGATTCACGGAAATCAGCTGACGTCTCCCTCATGTGCTCCTGAAAAACTGTGCTCCAGAATGAACCAAAATAGCTCAGTGCAGGACACCAGCTGCCCTTTACCTCCGCTTCTTCTCAACTCATGCATTCAAAGTGTGCTCTATTTATCTATATTTTTAGAAATTAGACACATTCCAGTTTAAAATTCAGATTTAATATATCATGGATTAAATAGAGAGTTTATGATTAGAAATATATCATTCTGTCGTTATTTAATAACACTTGATCTTATTTTATAAGCATGTCTGAAGGATCACGTGACTGACATTGTAATGATTCTAAAATGCAAATTTGGCATCACATAAAAAACTAAAACTGTCTGTCTGTCTGTCTGTCTGTCTGTCTGCCTGCCTGCCTGCCTGCCTGCCTGCCTGCCTACCTACCTACCTACCTACCCATCCATCCATCCATCCATCCATCCATCCATCCATCCATCCATCCATCCATCCATCCATCCATCCATCCATCCATCTATCTATCTATCTATCTATCTATCTATCTATCTAAATGTTTGATGAAATATGTGATAATGTAAGAGCAGCTGAAATGGAGAGATCATTAATATTCTGAACTGACTCATTTGGTCAGTCTCAGACACTTGCCTCCACTAATTAGAGACTAATAACATCCCACTTTGATTACAAATGCCACCCAAACGCATCCTCCACACATTCACCAATGCATCACAATTACATTCATTATACCGCTAATGTTTAGGTCGCCTAATGTATCATTTATTCCGACTGACACAAACTGTGCAGCCTCACAGCCCGAAACAGACACTGCAAACATTCCTTCCCTAACACCCATTTGCTTATTATTATAGCATTTGCCAACTTTCAGAATGCTAAAATAAGGAGAAACTTCATATGAATTATTTATTTTTGGCCTAGATTAAATTTTAGAATAATTTACACACACAGATATCTTGTTCCAAACCTGTATGACTTTCGTTCTTCAAGAATAAATTTCATTTTAAGCTAAACAAACAGAAGGCAGTTATTTAAAATGCTATAATAACATTTGCCAATATTACAGTCATTCCTGTAATTTCACCTAAATAATGAACATAAGGTAATTTCTTATTCATCTTTTACCCAATTATAACATTACAAACGTTACTTTTATTATGTAAAAAATGTGTTTTAATTTGTTGTGATTCATAATCAGGGTTATTTCACCAAGTACTAATTTCTCAACTCTTCTGAAGTTATTTTTTTCTCCCCTCCCCCAAAAATCCTCTAAAGGAAAACAGAATAAATAAAAACCGTTACATATTTTTTTGTATTTATTAAAACACATAACTACGACTCATATTTTTTGTACTTTATTACTTTATATTTTTATTTGATTATTTATTTTACTGTGTTATTATGTTACTATTATTATTATTATTATTATTATTATTATTATTATTATTATTATTATTATTGTTAATGGTATTATAAGTATTATTATTATTGTCAATGGTAACCAAAACAGTTTGATTACCATCATCTATTGTTGGTTGAACTGTCCTTTCAATTTCCCAGTCCAAATGTCAACATAATAAACATTTAAAATAAAAAAAACTTTATAAATATTTTCTTATTTATTAAAACACATAACTATAAATCATATTTTTTTAGACTTTATTACTTCATATTTTTATTTGATTGTTTCTTCTTCTTCTTCTTCTTCTTCTTCTTCTTATTATTATTATTATTATTATTATTATTATTATTATT